>NC_056727.1:659500480-659505480 GCF_019279795.1 Protopterus annectens | reverse complement strand
GGTATTAATTCTCTGATAGAAATTAGAATCACTAAGCATCTTGGTTTCCTAAATGTGCTTTGGCTTAGGCAACCAACCACATATGTTCCTAACAATCACCCATTAATTGAAGCCTTTTCAAAACTTGTTGAACAAGAACTATACGAGAATGAGAATGCAAATAAAAATAAGAGATGGTTTGGTAATTTAAAACCAGCTCAACGGAAAGCCCTTAGAAATTTAAAACAAGATAGTACTATTATGATAAGACCAGCAGATAAGGGAGGGCCCGTTGTTGTAATGAACATGGATTTTTATAAATATCAAATGTCCATGATGCTTAGTGATTCTAATTTCTATCAGAGAATTAATACCAATGAAGTAAACAAAATAATAGATGGTGTGGCTAGAAAGTTGAGCATTATGCTGGATGAGGGTAAAATTAACCAAGAATTATTTAGATACCTCTCAATTGATCATCCTACAATACCTATCATACAAGGAATCCCCAAAATACATAAAAATGGGGTAACTCCACCCATGAGGCCCATTGTTGCGGGGAGAGGGTGGATAACAGAGCCTATATCTCTGTATTTGGAATCCCTATTAAGACCTATAGTAGATAAGCATGAACACATACTGAAGGACACTAAACAGTTTTTGGTTAAATTATACGAACAAATATCTGATGGACAGGAAGGACAGGATAGAATATTAGTTACATTCGATGTACAATCCCTCTTCACAGTAATACCGAATCAAGACGGGTTATTGAGATTGAAAAGGAGGTTGCTAAAAGATGGTGTTCTGTCTACTGGCAGAATTGAGGTCGTATGTGAACTTATGGAGATTGTACTTACAAACAACATATTTACTTTTGATGGCTTAACCTACATACAAAAGGATGGCGTAGCTATGGGCACCTCCTGTGCCAATAGCTACGCCAACTTAATTATGGCTGATTTGGAGGATGTCTCGCTATTTCAGATGGTGGAATTCCATAAATATGTAATATGTTATACCCGCTTTGTAGATGATCTTTTCCTAATTTGGAATGGAAATGAGGAGGAGTTAAATGAATTATGTTTGAAAATGAATAAGGAGACTGATTATTTGAAATTCTCTATGGTTCAGTCAAAAGAAGTGATACCATACTTAGATGTGTATATAGAGAAATTACCTGATGGTAGTATGAACACAGGGGTGTACAGGAAAAATTGCTACAGAAATAGCCTGCTTCATCGTAGCAGTATGCACCCAAATCACATCTTTAATAATATCCTTAAGAGCCAAGTAATGCGGGCATTTAGACTGAACTCTAGTGATGTAGGTTTTCTGAGAGAGGTAGAAGGGTTAAAGGCCAAGTTTTTGAACAGATCATATACAGAGGAAGAAATTGAGATTAGCTTTAGTGAAATAGGCACATTAAGAGAGGGTAGAGCCTTTCCATATTTTGCAGAACAGCGTGATAATTTAGATAGTTCCGAATCATTCAGTGTTAATACAAATAGTAGTATGAGGATTCCAATACATTATACACAGGATGTCGGTAGTATCAAATATATATATAGGAAATATTGGGACATCCTTCTAACAGATCCAGATATATCTAGGATGTTAGGTGAAGTCCCGACGTTCACATATAGAAACAAACTGAACCTTCACAGGATGTTGTGTGGTCCAAATAAAGTGGATGGCACTAAGATGGATGATGTAAAAAATATTACTAGGAAATGTCATAAATGTTACCAATGTAAATATATTAAAGAATCTAATACGTTTTTACACCCAGTTACAAAACAGGAGTTTGAATTTTCAGCGTCAGCCACATGTGACACTGAACATGTGGTATATTTAGCAACATGCCGGTCCTGTCCTGCATTCTATGTTGGAAAGACGGATCGGAAACTAAAAGAGAGAATCAGAGAACATGTTTATAAGATTAGGGTTTCATGCTTATCTAATGCACTTGCAAAACATGTACATAACACATCTACAGAACATAATTTTGTGTTTCAAGTCATTTATGTTAACAGGCCTGGAATTAGGAGAGGAGATATATTTAATCAAACTGAACAAACTGAGGTAAAATGGATTATTAGACTCAGAGCTGATTGCAGCCCTGGTATAAATGACAGGGTATCTATAAAACCAGTACTTAAGGCTAGGAAGCTTAAGTAAGTGTATAGATGGAAGTACAGTTACTGTTTTGGGAAGACCTATTAACCTGTCACCCCTATGTACAATGTCGCTTTTATATACAGTACTCATTTGTTCCTTTTTTAGTATTATAGGTGTCCAAGTATAGGTTATGAACTGTATGTTTAGTATTTGTTTGCATTTTTACACTAATTCTAGTTTCATTCTATGGATGAATTATTCCTTGTCAATATTTGTAAGGACAAGGTTTATTCTTAGAGATATGATTTGTTTTCTGTATATGAATGAATGATGTCAACCAAATGTATAAAACTTGAATATATGAAGTTATCCTATACAAATATGCTTATATATATAATATAATAATTTTTAAAATACCTTTAAAATATTTTTAAAACAATTTTAATAATTTATATATATTTACATATTGATACAGATGTGATATGGTATTATAAGTAGTTAGAATAATTATGCAAGTGTAACTCCATAGTATTTTAAACTTTGAATGAGAAATGAAGTGATACTTCGTTTTTATGTTGATGTTAAGTTTTTAACAGGATATGACATATACATTTTTGAATGGTGTTTTCTATAAATGTGAGTGTTTGCTATTGACAAACTGTTACGGCCTGATGAAGACCTAGTTGAAAGCGCTAGCCGGATTTTACTATTAAAAATTATTTGCTTTACTTCGCTGAACGCTTGGACAGTTATTTCGAGTTTCATACAAGCTATTGTTCTGCGGAGGAGTCTGCTATAACTAAGGATTACTTGCAGCATTGTCCTGGAGTAGTAACGTACTGTTTAGCAAGTGCATTGGTATATTTGAATTATACTAACCCTGCCTAAACTGTGCCACAACTCTATTTTTGTTACTGATATGGTTAGGACAACCAGTATGAACGATACGGTTAGGCATAATATATTATCTAATTAAGAACGTAGATGGATTATCAATTTGGGGGCCCTTTTTAAACCAAGGCTTAATGACCAATGGTAATTCATCATGGTTTGGCTATCCTTATTGTTGAAGTATTGTCATCATTAGTATTATTTATTTATTATTCAATATTTATCTTTAAGCATGAGGTTTATATGTGTAAATCTGATATTAGGGTTTGCATTCCAACTATGGTTATAGGTCATTAGTAATTTTATATAATGTATAGTAGATATGTTTTTCACATTGGGTGGGGGGGGGGTCCTTCTGGGCATTGTTACATTCTTGCATTTTTCCATCTTTAAATCTTCATATATTTTTGTATTTTGGTCAATTTAATTTAGTTGGTATTACAATAAGGTAATAGTGAAGCAGGACATTTGTATACACTTACTTGGTTTGAATGCAGGCAGCATATGTATGTACTAAGCTGCTACATTATTTAAAAGGGAATGATGTGCATGTCTCTTTAAATGTTTTGTAAATGCTGCTCTATATATATTGTCGCTTACTGCTGATTAAGACACACACTGATGACGCCTTTGTGCGAAACCGGTCTGTGCTGCAGACTGTGCTTGAAATAATTCTCCTTTTGCTTACCTGGCTGTTTTATGCACTGAGTGCTGGAATATTTCAGAGATCTTCATACTTTTGGCTTTCCGAGCACCAGTTGATATTGTATCGTGCACTGGAGTTGTTTGATGTTGTGTGTGTATATATATATATATATATGTGTGTGTGTGTGTGTGTGTGTGTGTGTGTGTGTGTGTGTATGTGTGAGTGCGCGCGCGCGTGTGTGTGTGTGTGTATATATATATATATATATATATATATATATATATATATGTGTGTGTGTGTGTGTGTGTGTGTGTGTGTGTGTGTTGGTGTGTGTGTATACCTATATATATATATATATATATATATATATATATATATATATATATATATATATATATATACACACATACAAGATGTGCCATGCTGATAGACTCCTACCAAGAAGACTGAATGCTGTAATTAAATCAAAAGGTGCTTCAACAAAGTATTTGTTTAAGGGTGTGCACACTTATACAACCAGCTTATTGTACGTTTTTTTATTTTACCCCTAACAAATTTGTTTGTTTTTCAATTGAATTGTACAGGTTATAGGTCACATTAAAGGTGGGAAAAGTTATGAAATGATTTATTGTGGTCTTATTTGTTTATATCACAAAAACCTGGCATTTTAACAGGAGTGTGTACACTTTTTATATCCACTGTATGTAAATAAATATATATAGTCACAGACCAGGTTGAGGTCTTGCGTGCGTGTTCCTCAAGTGGAGCTTGTCTTGCAGATATGCAGCAGTCCCATCAAGATGGGGTCTGAGATTACTTTGTATGCCAGACAGAGATCAACTCTGAGCAGTCTGTATGAGACTGAGTAGAGGGACAGGGCTTTTAGCCTGTCTGTGTAGGGTAGATGTTTGAGGGCCTGGATTCTCCTGGTGAGGAACCTCTTCGGACTGTCCAGCTGCTGAATGTGGTTTGTGAGGTACATGCCAAAAGGGACATTGTACTCAATAATGGACCTTATAAGGGAAGTATACAGGTATGTTATGACCTCCTTGTCCTTAATAAGGTGGGCCATGTAGAATGCTTTCTGTACAACGGATGTAATATGGTGGTCAAAAATCAGTTTGCTATCAACCTGGGTGCCCAAGTCCCTTACAACTGACTGCATGCTTAGGACCTTGTTTTAATGTGATAATTTGTGGGGACTTCACTCTCCCCAAAGGGGGGTTGTGTTGCATTTTTTGGCATTCAGTTTGAGGCCATGTTTCTGGCACCAGTCATTTTTTTGGGTGAGACCCTCTTGGAGGATGTCCACATCACTAGGGGAATTGATGACAGCTCCCAGCTTGCAGAAATTCCTGATCTG
>NC_056727.1:659465197-659470197 GCF_019279795.1 Protopterus annectens | reverse complement strand
ATAATACCCCTGGACTTAATGAATGCTGTTCTATTGTCAGTGTTTTAAAACTTAAAAGTTTATCAAGATAAGATGCATATATATATATATATATATATATATATATATATATATATATATATATATATATATACATATATACACATATATACTTTTCACATTTTTTATATTTTTTACATTATATATTTTTTATTTTTTGCAGTATACATTAGTTGATATATATATCTATCCTCAGTAGGTTATTTAATCAACATGTTGGACGGTTATATTTTTATTTTTATTTTATTTTGCAACAGTTGAAGGTGGTTTTAAGTACAAACATGTATTAAGAGCATTTAGGCAGTTTTGTTTCATATGCCTTTAAATGCTTTATTACCTTGGTGCAGTTTTTAATTGCTTAATTGATCTAGTGCTTGTGTGAGCAGCTCACCTAATTGGTATATATACTTGTGATTTGTGTAATCAGTTTGTCTGAAGAAGTTTGAGCACAGTCTCAAACGAAAAGCGCTTCACATTTTATCCGTATTAAAGAAGATTAACTTTCATCTGTTGGTGTTTGCTGCCTTGCTTCACTCCACCTGTTTTCGTGGATATATATAAATATATATATATATATATATATATATATATATATATATATATACACACACACACACACACACACACACACACACACACACACACACACACACACACACACACATAAAAGTCATCTGTGAGTGATTTACTACTTAGCCCACGTAACAGACGTAAAATGCTAATAAAGCTTAACTTTTGTAAAAAAAAAATGTTTAAATATATAAGATATTCCCAAGTAAAATTATTTCTAAAACAGTTTCACCAACTTTTTCAGAAAAAGCAATGCAGCCTGCATTAGCTGTTCAGCATGTTTTTTTTTTATTCCAGCAATAAACATGAAAATATATCTGACAGAAACTCACACAGACATAAATCTCAAAAAAAAAAAGAAAATGGAAATATAAAAATAATGACTTACCAGAAACATTGCAAAATATCCTTTCTATCCCTTTCAGATATATTCATCAGCAAACATATTAATTTACTTTCATTGTCTCTATAGTTATATTGTCTCTAATTTGTCACCCTTCAGATTATATTGCTCCATAACTCCCAAACACATTACCACTTCCTGAATTCCTCTGTGAAATCCATGTTGTACCCAGCATACAAACTCCTTTCTTATCCCTTGTTGTTGGTATAGGTCAGTTTAAAACACAAAACCTTTAACAGAATTTAGAAAAATAAAACTAAACAGTCAACTCTAAGGCATTTTACCATAGCCTACTGACAATTCCAGTTCACATTTAGTCTGGCAAGAACTTCCCCTCCATAAAACTGCTGCTAGATATGCAAAAGGTAATTAGTCCTCAGGAATAAATGTAGCACTTTTGTTTCCAAACTTTTCCATCAGCATCCTCCAAACTGATATTCGTTCTGATGGCCTGTAATTTATGGGTTCTTTTCTACACCTCCACCTTCACCCTCAGACACTGGAGCTGTAACTTCTCACCAGCAGTCTTCTGTTACACAACTAGATTTTAGCACTACATTGTGCAGTTTTAGAACAAGAGGAAACCGTTACCCTGTTAAGTGCCTTACAGAAATGTGTGTGTACATCGTTCAAGTGCTTATAGTTTTACTTCAACAGTCTACCCAGGTAGAAGGAACTATAAAGGAAATGACACATGGGGGCACTTGGATAAGTCAGGGTGGTTATACAGGGCATCAGATGGCTTTGTTTTTCATGATGCAAGGCATGTCAATGAAAGTAAGTCTACCAATGCCATGTGTCACTAACAAATAAATACATAAAAGATTTAAGATGTATCAGGTAAATATTATCAAACTGCAAATAAAAAAATCTATAATATGCTTTGGAGTTTATTTTACCTCATATGGGAGGGGTACAACTGACATAAAAAATACTACCAGAAGGTGTTTTAAAATTAAATCCTATCCAGTGGAGTGCTAGTGAACCATGTGAAGGTTAAACAATTTGTTTTATTAAAACACCTATGGGGATTACAAGAAGTAATTTAACAAACTGCAAGACTGAATCAAAGATGGCCACCAGTGACTATTAGCCTGCCTCTAATCCCTAAAAAACTGAGTCCAAGGTAATATATATGTCAGACGCTTTGCAGAGACTGGCATTTATTAATGCAAACTACAACATATAATGTGGGTATACTATATCTAGTTGTTAGGGTCAAAGGACTAGAAAAGCATTAAATAGCAGAACTCACTAGTACTACAGGGAGTCATGTAAGAAGTGTTGTTTACTCTGAAAGCTTGGAATCCACTCTGCAGAACTCACTTCTCTTGGTGTTGCACTACATCTTTCTCTCCACCTGACTGTAACATGGCCAGGACACAAATATGTAGGAGCTGTTAATAATAGTTTGTACTGCACACTGACCTTACATGTTACTGACTGTATTTAATATGTCTGGCCAGACAAATAAATTGCTCACACATACACATTGGACTTGCTCATCTTATTTTTAGCTACAACCTTGTTACAGTATTAAAAGTATATTCCAGTGTAAGGTTTAGAAAATACTTTTACACAGAATGAATCTGTCTGTGAAATGCAAAAACATTATATATAATACATATATATATATATATATATATATATATATATATATATATATAGATAGATAGATATAGATATAGATATACATCACACAGTAACACAGAAAGAGAGTCAGACCAGATTAGGTCAAAATTATTATGTAGACATGCCCCTGGATTCACGAAGCTCCGTGCAAGAATAAGTCTATTCTTGCACGGAGTGGTTCGTGTCTGGTTAGGATAGCAGCGTGCCTTGCATATGCATGAAGGCATGCTGCTACCTAAACTAAATGGACGTGAACCATGAACAAGTGCAGGGGGCGTGTGTCAGCAGTTCCGGTACTTGAAACATGCCCCCTTTGCTCTGAAAGTGCCGTATGGCATTTTCTGACACGGATGAGTGTGAAACTATACAATATTAGAGCCCGGCTCAAATATCATATAGTAAACGAGTGTCAGCAGACACTGAAATGTAAGTAGCTAACATTTCAGTGTCTGCGGACAATGAAAATAAATTAACACAAACACCTACAGAAGGCAGCAGCCTTCAAGTGCACACCCCCAAATGTATGTACTCTTGTCCTACATGCATGGAAGCAGTAGGGCAAGAGGAAAGGAATAGAAAATAAAGAAAGGTAATATTTTTTTTCATGAAATATATCCGAAGTTTAAGTGCCACGCCAATTGTTTGCATGGTACACTGCTATGCTCAGCCTGGCTGAAATCCTGAAAATGACAGACAAGTGCTACACTGATAAAAAAAGTCATCAAGCTGCTGTAGCGTAGTGGTACTGCCATGGTATAGCATGTAGAACATGTTCAGTTCGAATGCCCCCTCCGGCAAATTATTTAATAAACTTTTAAGGAATGTGAATAATAGATGTCAATCATATGGCTCATGTATAGCACTGTAGGGGTGGGAATATGTAAAACATAAATGTAAAAAAACAATTTATAACTTTAATGAAAAAATAATAGATTTAATCAATGCTTTGCTAGTGTAAGCATTGCTTACTTGCATTCAGCTCTGCTCAGCATTGCTATGTGGATTTGCGTGGAACTAAGCATAGTGAAGATACTTAAACCACACAGACGGGAATACAGCCATAACCATTTGGGACTGCGCACAGCAGGACCAAAATGGCTGGTGTCAGAGAAGGTGTGCGCTTCAGAGCGCAATGTTGGGACATCCAGGAGTCCAGGGTCATGGTTGGGCTCCTAGTTACAAATCATGATGGCAGGCTGCTGCAGGGCCAGTACCTTGGCTCACAGTACAAAGCAGAGGCATGGGACCAGCTTGCACGTGATCTCACCAGTGCCACTGGCACATACCGGACTGGTGAGCAGGTACATCATCACCATAACTACATGAAGTGGAGGAGGGGTGCACTCTTGGACCAGTGGATCCAAGAAGCTCGAGCGCAGGATGTCCCACCTATCTGTAAGCATGCAGTCTTATGTATCTCTAAGTATGGAAAAAGTTCAACTTGTGACTGTACAGGTGTGATTAATGTGTGATGTCTCCCCATACAGCTGCTGCGGAGACGTCCCAGAATGTGCAGTCTCATGCACAGTGACTGGCCCGGTTGCGTCGGCAGTATGGTAAGTACAGAATACCCCCTACTATTAGCAGTAAGAAATCAAAATTATAGTAATGGTAGTACTGCTTGTGTATATAATTATGCTGTAAAAGTCAGGAATAAATGCCTGTGTCAGGCTGCCAGTGTTACAATGGAGTATTGCCAGCTACTGTGTAAGACAGATATCAGTAGCAAACACGGTACAATATGCAGGAGAGAAATATTAGCATATGTATGAGTGTGTCTGAGTGAACCCGCCAAGAAAATGCCATGTCAGGGCTACTGTAACAGTTAGAAGTGAAAGCATTCCCCTGTGCAGATCATGCAGGAATAGTAATCGTGAAGTTCTGAGTCGTACACAGATATGTATGCCAAAACTAATAAAGGTAATCCCAAACACTGGTGTGTGTCATCTCACTTGTACGTGATAAATAGAAATGTGTATGTCCTGCAGAATGCATTAACTGAGGTGAACTGATTTAGTACTGCTTGTCTGCATACTTCAGAATGGGCATGCCAAATAACTGGAAAAAAGCAGCAATACATATTCCCATCAGAATGTGTTTTACTTGTTTGTCTGCCAGCATAGTCATGCGTTAACCTTTCAATTTCAGCCATATGTAGCTGTAAATGTACTGAGAAATGTATAAGGCTAACAGGTGCAGACCAAAAACCTACACTGTGTACTCAGGAATCTAAACTGCAGTATGTAGTTGTAAAACAGTCAAATGTGCAATCTAGCTAATTTGCACATGTTTCACAAACAGTGACACCAATATCTGTTGTGTATGCATAAATTGTACAGAAAATGGGAAACAAATA
>NC_056727.1:659452697-659460197 GCF_019279795.1 Protopterus annectens | reverse complement strand
ATATACACACACACACACACACACACACACACACACACACACACACACACATACATATATATATATATATATATATATATATATATATATATATATATATATACACACACACACACATATATATATATATATATATATATACACACACACACACACACACACACACACATATATATATATATATATATATACACACACACACACACACATATATATATATATATATATATATATATATATACACACACACACACACACACACATATATATATATATATATATATATATATATATATATATACACACACACACACACACACAATTATATATATATATATATATATATATATATATACGTGTACATGTATGCATGTATATCGTTGGATTTTTTGAGGTATGGAAAAGTATTTCAGCGAAATTGCATAAAATCCTGCTATCTTTTAAATATTCAGACTTCTTGTTTCAGTTGTGGAAATAAAAACAAAATGCTTTCCATTCATTCTGATGGTTTTGCATAGGCTAGCCAACAAGAAATTTGTCAACAAATTAGCTCAAAGTCACAAAACTGTGCATTTCAGATTTTGTGCCAAGAAGATATACAGCATCAGAAAGCAGAATGAAATGCAAAGTACAAAGACTGCTTAAAGCAGACTTCGTACAAACATCAAAAGGGAACAGCGGCAATGAAAATATTTAAGATGTTTTGGGGGTATTCCTCTAATGTGGTAAAACGCACAAGATTCATGCTTCTGTATGGGTTGCTACATTGATAAAAATGAAAATTTTATTGTTCACTTTAAAATTCTTCCAAGTTTAACAGAGATATATTTTAGACAGTAAAATATCCCTGATGCAACACCAATAACCTAGTACAAAATAACATCAGCTTTGTTGTTTAGTTGCAAAAGCAGTGGTGTAATGTGAAACATCACTGTAAAAGGGAATGCAAAACAAAAAAAAAGAAGAAAAAAAAGAACCAAGTGACAGTCTGGGCATCTACACTTCCTATATAACCGCACCTGACAGCAGTGACAAAATACCTTCATGATGTAAAACGTTACCTTCTGCTAAGATACCTCTATGTTACTCCTATGTAGAGAAGATACAAAACTAGCACACCAACATCCTCAAAGCAACTATATCTGTGGTTCCAGTGATTTATATATTTGTTAATATTATGTGGCTTTGATATCAAAAGTAATACTTTAAGTGAATTACCATTTTTATCACAGCTACAGCACTTTCTAACTATTCTTTTTTAAAATCATGCTCTAACATGAGGTTCCCATTCACTGCTCTAATGACAAAGCACTGGCTAGAGAACAGAGGCTCATCAGGACATTGTAAGACAGTGCATTGAATACATGGATGGGTATGGCCAGCAATGGCAGTGATGGTAGCCCTTGTGAATAGGAGTGGGATGGTATACATGCAGACAGAGGGGCATAGATGATCCTTGTAGTGACACAACTGCTCATGCCGCCATTAGTAGAGGAATTAGACTACAAAGAAATACACTCACTGCAGGGATACTGAGGAGGATGTAAACTTCCCATTAACTCTGCTTTTTTAAAATACTCCCACAAACAGCGGATTCTTCTTACTAGAGGTGGACCCCCAAAATGAGGGATATCAAGTCTCGGTGTCTCACAATCTACAAATATGCATTCCAGGGACAAGATATAATTCTGTGCCATGCTTTATTTTTTTCAGTTTTGATCTATTCTTCTGCAGGAGTTGTACAATTGTATAACCATCATTAACTTATTGTCCTCTCCATGCAGCTATCCCAAGCCACAAACTGATCTACTGTTTACAATGGACTGGAGAGACTCAGAAGTAATTTTATTCATCAAAAACTACACCTCTCATTATTTCTTTCAGTTTAAGATATCTAGGAAGCCTTGTACAGTAGCAGCATGCCAGAAACACAGCATAATTTCTCACTAAAGAAACACAAAGTACTCTGAAATACAAAATAAAGAATTAATGGCAATGCAGCTTAAACCAACAATGCATGCCACATGCTGTTTTATCAACATAAAGGCTTGTCAAAGTAAACCAAGCCCATACTAAAATTGTACATCATATGAACACACCTTTCACTAATAATTCAATGACATTAATAAGTTACTAAACTCTTCTAAAACACATATAATTTTTACCTTAATACCCCCAGATCTAATAATGCAAACAAAATAGTACAATGTCAAAAATGTTCGGTACATTTTTTTTTCTTTTTCACAAGACACTGAACTCTTTACATTACGGCCACAAGAAAATATGCTGTTGTACACAATGCAATGCATATGTCCCAACAGCTGTGTCTTACCAACAAAAAGAAAATGCTTACAACACTGGACGTCTGCAAAAAAGTAAAAAAAGTAAAAACAGAAATCCCACACACACACACATACACCTCTCACTCTAAAATCCCACACACACACCTCTCACTCTGAAATCCCACACACATACCTCTCACTCTGAAATCCCACACACATACCTCTCACTCTGAAATCCCACACACACACCTCTCACTCTGAAATCCCACACACACACACCTCTCACTCTGAAATCCCACACACACACACCTCTCACTCTGAAATCCCACACACACACCTCTCACTCTGAAATCCCACACACACACACACCTCTCACTCTGAAATCCCACACACACACACACCTCTCACTCTGAAATCCCACACACACACACACCTCTCACTCTGAAATCCCACACACACACACCTCTCACTCTGAAATCCCACACACGCACCTCTCACTCTGAAATCCCACACACGCACCTCTCACTCTGAAATCCCACACACGCACCTCTCACTCTGAAATCCCATCTTCCACACATTACTCACTCTGAAATCCCATCTTCCGTCCGTCCATTTCAGTTCCTGCTCGCAAGTAGTCCTCTAAACCGAACCGCTCGCTCGCACATAGTCCTCTAAACCGTCCGTTTCGGTTCCCGCTCGTAAACTTGAAAATATGTGCTGCACTGCGCGCGATGATGTCAGCACGCCCGTGACTACACTTCTTTCTTCATAAAGAACGCCCTAAAAAAAAAAAACAATTTTTTTAAATTAAATGATTACCTAGTCAGCGGATTCCAGGAGGCCCAAAGTGCCCCCTGCCGCTTGGTGCCCTGAAGCAATTGCTTCACTTCGCCTCTCGTAGTTACGCCACTGCATACATACACCGCTGATGAGGAGATCTGTAAATCAGACATCAGGCATTCACTAATGACATCTATCCATATATCATCCCAGGTATGTGTCGGACAAACACATAGGGGCTGTGATCAGCACAGCAAACATAACTGACACACATACACACATTCAGCAATGGTGTGTACACCTGTGAGGTATGGTGCACAGTACATGCCAGGGTGCTGAACAGGTGCACAGCAATACTGTGTACATGGATGCAGTGTGTTCCAGGGGAAAGGGCATCACATAACACAACCCATGCATCACAGAGATGTATAATGTTAGTAACAGGGATTGACTATAGCTGCATAGCTGCACTGCATGCTGTTGTGTGCCATATGTCATGCATGTTGACAGATGGGTAATGAGAGGTCTGTGTGTAATATCTTTGTACAACCTCACCTGTAAGTGTGTGTGTGTGTGTGTGTGTGTGTGTGTGTGTGTGTGTGTGTGTGTGTGTGTGTGTGTGTGTGTGTGTGTGTGTGTGTGTGTGTGTGTACTGTTAAGTAATGATGTACAGGTCTTAAAGTGCATTTCTTGATTTCCCCTCACAGGTGGAGAGGTGGATCAGGGTCCCTCCTGCAGGCAAACTGATGTTAGTGTCCATACAGACACTGACAATGATGACAGGTGTGTTGAGGCACAGGCAGGCTTGTCAGGAGCTGAAGCTGCGCCATCGTTTGACATCCCACTGTTATCCACCCCATCCCTGCACACAGTCACATTGCCTAGACATACCCCATCACCAGTGGCCATAGATGAGGGACAGTTGGTAGGTGGTGGCATGGGACAGGACAGTGTGGTGTCTATGGCATGTGTGTCTGGACACAGCAGCCGTAGCCGGATGACCGGTAGGGTACACACAGGTAGATATACTGGGTTGCTCGTAGGAGGGTTGCTGGTCATCATGCCTTTGGCAGAAGTGCCACATCTGGTGCCACCAGATGCATGTTTCAGGCTGTCATGGAGGCGCAGGCACGTATGGAACGGTACACCATACAGGATCTGAGGCTGCAGAGGGCTACTCATTCTGCTGTTATTAACAACATCCGTGATCTTGCAGGTGCCCACCATTATTTTGCAGAGATCATGGATAGACGGTTGGGTAAGATGGTGAGAATCCTCGACCGTGGAATGTCTGTGCTTGAGCATATGGTTAGAGTAGTGCGACGGCCTCATGGACGTAGGCCAGCAACACCAACAGCTGGAGGTTTACGTGCATGTGCAAGAAGTCAGAGCCACTCCCATAGTGGCAGTACCAGCCCCAGCACTGCAGGGGGAGCACTGTCCACACCACAACACAGCAGGCCACGTGCATGTGGCCCTGGCCAGTCCCAAGAGGGACCTGGATCCAGCAGACATATGTCATCATCAGAGGACAGTACCATATCGTGACTTACACCTGGTGGTGCCCGTGGAACCTCTGGCAGGCACAATTCTTGTGTCAGTGGCTGGAGACGATGAACTGCACACCCTGCCAGGTACAGACTGCAGCTGTCCAACAAACCCCTGTATAGGGTAGCCACATGGCAGAACTGTGTGCATGCATACACACACATCACCAACACAGTTAGGGCAACCCCATACCTACATACACCACATCGCAGCAGCCCAATTAATAATGAAACCCCATAACACACACACATGATGTCAAACGTATGGCTCAGCCTAGGTCTCTGCCAAACCAACAACACACCATGTGCATATCATGATACCTGTTCCACATCCCTGTCATCCATAACATCGATGCAGGGACAGGCTAATATGGTTCTGATGCATGGGGTGACTATACTATGGTGTATCAATGTAATGCTGTGTAACATGCTTTCATCACTAAAGTTTAATGCTTACATGTCAGGAAGTGTAGCTATCCAGCCATGATCCATTATAGCTGTTATTAACACTGAGTGATTGTGGTCTCCATAATGTATTCCGTTTGTGTTGTAGGTGTCCATGTGTCAGCAGGATGTTGGTCTGCTGTTGTTTCCTACAAGGGGTATGGCACTGTAGTGGCACCTTCACTGTGCCATATCCTGGGTACAGCTGAACACATGTCACAGGTCTGTATAACAGTTACTGCATGTGCCACATGCCTGAAAGGTCTGAAGGTGTATACAGGTGAGTGATGTCAGCAGCCCTTCTACAGTGGGCAATGGTACGTGTACTGGGTAATACACACCACATGTTTGTGTATAACACACACAGAGGCTTTGGTGTTGATGCAATACACAGAGAATAGTGTACACATGGATGTATGTACTTTTGCAAGGAACCCATTTTAGCCTATGTAATTCCACTAAGACAGAATAGGCACAACAACACATTGGGAAATAAGCAGTCTGCTAGTGTAATGTCACTGACGATGGTACTGGCAGGGAATATGTCCCCTTCCCCAATGTAGTGCAATTCTCAACTTGGTAAACATAGGTGTGCTGGTGTGAGTGGCACAGCCCTACCCTTTGGAGAGTGCGAGGTGGTGCAGAACTGCAGATAGTATGACTGACAACTAATTAACCTGTTAACATGAACTGTACAGTATTACAGACAACTAAGCACGGGGACACACTCAACAATAACTGCAATGATGGTGGCTGTGTCCACAAGATCCACACCCAGCTATATATACCAATATATTGTTATACAGACCTGTGACATGTGTTCAGCTGTACCCAGGATATGGCACAGTATCGATGTACAGCTATACAGTGGGGAAGAGAGCATTTACACATCTACTACTAGTTGTGATGGAATGAATTTCCACAGGATGATACCTGTGAAATGTTAGCATTTGCCAGGCAGTTCACAGACAGATTACCTCACAGGACATGCATATTCTGCAAACTGAAGTAGATCCCTTCACATACACACACACTCTTACTTGGCAACACTGGGACTAGAACCCCTAACAAGTTATGTAGTGCTACTGATGTGTGTGGCCTTAACTGCACACACCACACAGCTTTTAGGATAAGGTGTGTTCCAGGTTACATGTTAAATGAAGAACATCACTAGGCCCTGTACAGTATGACAATGGGGAATGTACTGGTTGTTTATGAACTATACATAGTGTGACATACTGTCATATACACATTGACAAACACATAACAGTCATACACACATCTGAGAGACCTGGGCTTATCAGTGCTAACTACATTGTCAGTGTGTCCATTCTGTTACAGATAAGTTGCACACAGCAAATGTATCACTGAGGTGGATAGTGTTATCAGTTACATGTATGGTTGATGGTGATAGTTGTCCCCATACAGTGGAACATGGGACATGTACTGGGGGTACCATGGTGTAAAGACAGTATAACCAGCACCCACACCCCACAGTAGATATTGTACTCACTGAAATCCATGATAATACTCTGACATACCCACCATCACACATTGACCAGGACTGAAATACAACCTCTTGTCTATCTCAAGAGTGCTACTACAGGGATATGCATCTATTGCACATGCCACAGGGATATTAGGGTGATGCATTGTCATGGCTCTCCTATGGTCAGCAACATCACTATCCCTAATACTGTGTGGCAAGGTGTATTGTATTAGGAGAATGTGGCCTCAGAATGCTGTATCCTACAAATATACACACTTGCACAGATACACAAACTTGCCAGAACTCAGAGGGTAACCGATGCCTATCAACCCATTTGTACAACAGTGTTGTGCTAGAACTGCAAGCTCCAGGTAGCCCATAGGGTAAAGAGTGTAACAAGGTACATGTAATTCCATTACAGCAGCAGCCATATCTAACTATGGCAATGGGGGTGTGAAGGGCCTCAGGGTATCGACTACAGGTCTACAAACACACAGACAATGTTATTCTCAGTAATGCACACGTACACATTTGTCAGTACTGGGGTCCATAGGCGCAGGCATTCATAGGTGTGTACCAGGATATTGTCCATGGAGAGATGGGAAGAGTAGGGGATGTGTGTACAGTGATATCATGCCACCTGCCATTTGCCAGCAGGCCATCTATCAGCAGATGCCACGGGGGTGATCCTCAGGGTGACAGTTACATGCAACATCGAATCATCTGGTTGCCTCTTGCAGAAGGCCAGTGAGGTGCTCCAGTTGACATGTATGCAACACATATTACATAACATGGTCAGTGTCTGTCTTGGAGACCTATACCCAAGCATGTTCTGTTGACTGTGGTAATGTAGTTAAGGTATCCATGGCATGTGGTGCATAGAGGGTGTGTATTCCTTGCTGTGGCATTCATAACACAGCTGGGCAAACATGTCAGTGTCACTCAAGCATAGACTGCC